>NC_034410.1:122132385-122171656 GCF_002078875.1 Numida meleagris
AAAGGAAAGGAAAGGAAAGGAAAGGAAAGGAAAGGAAAGGAAAGGAAAGGAAAGGAAAGGAAAGGAAAGGAAAGGAAAGGAAACTTTTTTTGTCTTGGTTTATTTATTTCATATCTCCTTTTTGGCTATAGCTTGTGTTGGACTATATGCTAAACAAAACAAATCATTTACTTCTTTAAAATAGCAAGTAATATAGTTATATATCATGGAACTATTTTTTTAACCTCTTCCCCTTGGGATTTTCCAGAAAGTTTCAGCTTGGAATGGTCTAGACCAAGAAAATGTAAATAAAGCTAACAGTACCAGCAGACTTTTGTAGTTCAGTTATTGTGTTTAATCTTTTCCAGGCTCATCTGAAAATGTTGTGGGATAAAAACAAATAATTTGCTCCTGCAGTCAAGACTTCTGCTTTGGTTGTCTGAGAAGAAAGCTAGATCTTTTAGTTCCTTAAACAAACTAGAGTGAAATATCATTGCTTCAGGTTGTGTATTGTTCCTGAGAGGTAATTGCTAGGTGTATTATTATATTAATGAACTTTCTAGAAATAATTTTCAGCTAGGTAAATCATTTGATACTACAATGGCTGTGCTTTTTACTGTGAGGTTCACAGAAGGTTCTTACTACTGCTTCCTCCCAGCCCTTCTCCACACTGCTGATTGTCCATAAGAACTTTGCAAAAGAAGCTGTTGCTGTGAAGCTGTTACTGAACTAGCATTCATCTTAGAGGATCAGTGTGTATCCTTAGCAGCTTTGGAAGAGAAGAATACAGTGATTCTTCTTTCTAATGAGTTGAGGCATTGTGTCAGATCATGCTGGCATTTTTTCTTTGCTTGTTACTTTTGCAGTTTGAGGATCGTATCTGTAACTTCTACAGAGCTATCACGAGGGTGTAAGGTCATGCAGAGTGAAAAAAAAACAACACAATTTAAGTTCTCTAAATCTAAATCCCAGCTAAAGTCAGCCAAACGGAGGAAACTTATCACTGCAGTATTCTGTCTCTTTAGCAACGACCCTAGTTCTAATTTTTCACATAGCTATTGGTGACAGTGCTGGATCAGACCCACAAGATCAAAGCATCTGGGAGGATGGTGATGTAGGAGTTGCAGACAGATGAATAAAAGCAGCCAGCTTACTGCCTTTATGAGTTACTACTGTCTAGCAGCTGAGCTCTGGTAAGTCCGTATTCCTGTAACAAGTGAGAAATAAATCTCACTAACATAAACCACCGTTATGGAATAAAAGAGGAAAAGATTTCTGAATGAATCTACAGTTTTGGTTGAGACGTATCTTTTTAACTAATAATTCAAAAACATGGTTCTGAATATACTTAATTTTCTGGTGTATTCTTGGTAACATGCACCAATAGAATATATTTAATCAGTGATTTCTCAATTAAGCAACTTAGTCATGCTTTGCTGCAAAATTCAAGTTAGTTGCTTCCAACTGTCTTCAGTTGCACTTTTTCTGAGCATGATCTAACAATTTCACCTCCCATCTGGCATTTATGGAAACTTGTCAGCTTGCACAAATTCTTAGAATTTTTGTGGTTAGAAAAGATACAGTTAAAGCAGCATTAATACTATCAGCAAAACCATTTCTTTTCTTAAGTCATCTTTCAGAGACTTCTGAGAACAGGCACATATAACTTGAGTTTTTTTTATTTTAAAGAATGAGATATGACCTTTTAACATAAATCATTTTACCTTTCACATTTTTTTTGAACGTACACTTTTTTTTTCTGAACATATATTGATTTGTATAAGGACTTTTGTTAATTGCAGTAGCCTTCACAGAGTGCAGATGGTTTTGTTCATATGTAATATTTTTTACACTCATAGCTGTAGGACCATACCTGTCTTGGCTATGACACAACCTAGTAGAAACAGTCACTACTGTAACCTAGTAGATACAGTCACTATTAGAGGCCATAGCCAAAACTATTGTTCAAACAATTCCTAACTACTATTAATTAGTGTTTAATAAAGATGGAAAATAGCAAAAATTACTTTTCTAAATATTTTTCTCTAACAGTTTTTAAAACAGAAGTGTTTTTATTACTTTCTTCAATGCTTTGTAAGCCTTCCATGAATTTAGTGATTTTTTCAAGCGTATTTCAAACTCAATGATCTGTTCACAAGGCAAATTGAAAATAGAGAAGAAAAATCAAACTAAGACATAAAAAATTAGTACAATAAAATAGTGTGGAAGAGCTAACAGCTAGTATCACTGACCTCAAAATCCTATACTTTCTTTTGAGCTGAGTTCTAAATGAGATTTTTGAGTGCTATTGTTTGGCTCAGGTGACATTTAAGCAAGCAAGAGTTTTATGTGAGGCTGCTAGCAAATTCAATCCAGGGACAAGTAACTTGACTTGGTAATATAGAGTGCATATGCTTCAAGTAAATTGTAAATCTGAGAGATTAGCATGATGATAAATTAATTCTTAACAGATATTTGTTTCTGAATAGCATGAGGTTTAATATGGGTAATGAAAGCCACAATAGCCACAGAAATGACATAACATAAATATTAAATTATAGTGAAATTATAATGAAAAATAGTAATTTAAAATGTCTTACACAGGACAAAATCTATCCATAACACATAGAATTATATTGCTATGTCATCACAATTATTTCAAAACTATCTGTATTTGCAAAAAGAAGTCAATATAAAGCAGAACAATTCAAGTTAATGTGTGTGTCTGTAAAATGCTTTATATGATCTGAAATTTTCAAGAAGTATACATGAATTATATTCTTTCATTCACTCAGTTTCAGTGGGAATTTAGCATCTAACTCCCTTCAGCTTCCGTGGAAAACTTAGTTAATATGCTTTGCATGGTTGCTTCATATAGCTGTGAATGTATAATACACTGTGTAAATGTCACTGGAAATATTACTGAATGAAAATGAAGAGCTTCTGGTACAGTAAAACATGCACTTTCTACAGATAATATGCCTTGTTCTCTCAGTGTTGTCAGTAGTACTGGAAGCTTGCTATTCTGTAATCTCTGTAAAGGATATGTGTCATAGCTGATGATGTCAAAAACTCATCTTTTGCTAAAAGCCATTTGTCCTCAAACCAGAGTTTAAATGGTGGATGGCCTCTTGGGAGCACTTTACACAGCTGGGAGAAATTGTATGGTTCAGGCAACAAATATGACTTTTATTCACACACTGGAAAAACTTTTTTGTTTTCACTGCGTGAAGAGAACTCTGAAGATCAGGTGGGTTGAGCTAGTCATTCTTACTCAGCCAACCGACCTCCTTTTGCTCCTACAATCTGCTCACAGCAGTCAGTTCAACCAGTGAACAGTTGATGATTACAAATTAGAGAATGAGAGTAAGACAGCTAAAATATTTCTTAAATTAACTCTTTTGGCAGCTTGCAGCCCAGAAGGCCAACAGTATCCTGGACTGCCTCAAAAGAGGGGTGGCCAGCAGGGAGATGGAGGGGATTGTCCCTCTCTGCTCTGCCCTTGTGAGGCCCCGCCCCATCTGGAGTGAGAACAGGCTGCCCAGAGAAATTGTGGATGCCACATCATGCGAAGTATTCAAGTCCAAGTTGGACAGGGCCCTGGGCAGCCTGATCTGGAGGGTGGCAACCCTGCCCCAGCAGGGGTTTGGATCTAGATGGTCTTTAATGTCCCTTCCAATCCAATCCATTCTATGACTATGATTTTCCATCAGTAATATGATTTATCAGATGTCTTTGAATTAGAGAAGGTAACAGAAAAAAGTAGATGGAAAATAAAATAATCTGTAATATTTGCAACCACCAGTGTTCTGCTAATTTTTCTCACAGAAGATTCCACGCTGTCTGTTCTTTACAGTCTCCTCAATGCTATTGCAAGTATCAAGCATCAGCAAATAAGACACCTAGCTGAATAAGACTTTGCTAATGTTTTATCACCAGTGTACTGGATTCAGTTGTGAACCCCTTTGTCAATGCTATAATATGGCACTGAAGAAAGGGAAAAGGGAAAGAGTTGCTTATAGATCTGGAAGCAATCATCAACTTCACATAAAGAACCATATCAGAATCTCTTCTATATATATTCCTGTTTTCTTAGTAGTTCAATCATTTAAGGTACATTTGATAATTAAGGTAACTTAAGCTGCTTATGAAATTTGAAAATAATGTCTGCAAATTCAGTTATTGCTGAAGATCCATGTGATGATCAAGATGCACTCTCAAGTGCTTCCATCAGTCCACTTTCAAATGACTATGCTCCTCTGACTAAATGAATTTTCTTATTCATTGGATATCATAGTAGAAATACCAATCAGGCAAAAGAAATTGAACTTTAAAGCATCCACACCAGTGACATCTTATTAGTTTTATGGTGTTCTCTCTTCTGATGTTTTTAAGTATATCAAGTGAAGTAATTCAAAGATGACTACCTGAAAATTGACACCGTTAGTTAAGGTCTTTTACAGTTCACTGGAATATATTATGTTTCTTGTTACAAGTTACTGTAACAATAGTTAATGATCTTCAAGTAAATTGATTGGTATTTTCTTCTTTCCTCTGTGCTCTCGGGGTCTGTGTTATTTTTTTCCCTTTTGTCTATTCCTAGTGTGCTAGTAAGTGCTTCAAACTTTGTGCAGTATCCTGGACAATAGAGATGCCTTTTTAGCCACTCCAAGTAGTGCTGTCTTTAAAATTATAGCTCAAATAAAATATCAAAAGATTCTCAGGAACTCTTACAAATGTTCAGATCTAAAGAAAGTAACAAGAAATTAGCAAGGATTTTTTTGCTTTGTTTTGTTTTCACTGAGACATAAGGTTCAGAAACAATGCTTTCAAGGTGCTTGTCAGTCTGGAGATAGAGCTGAAGGATGGAAAGAAAGCTTAGAATTGCCTGGTCAAAAAAAAAAAAAAAATTGTAATTGCAAACCTAGGGATGATTAAATCTGCAAGACGAACAGTTTTAGCAGTAAATGCCTGCCATTAATCCCATGTCCTTTCTAAGTCTGAGCAGCCCATGAGCCACAGCATATTTAAGGCTGATGTCAGTCTCACTGGTGCAACAGGATGTCAGCCCCAGAGGTGTTCAGTAATCAGGATTGCACTTATTATGCCCGTGGTCTTTAGTCTGATAACTGTACTCTCATTCAGTCTCTTCTGTGGGGCAGGACATATAGCTTGGACATAGGAGGAAGGTAATGAAGGTAGATGATTTCCATGTTGTAGTGCACTTTCAGCAATATGCAGCATGATGGAGCTAAGACCTGTCCATAATTCTGTCCTTAACTCTGTCGCTTTTGTTTTCTATTGTCCTTATGTGCTCCTTTTTCCCCATGTACTGGATAACAATCATCCAGTCCTTTTTAGGCAACAGCTAGATTTCTTAAAATGTTGTTATTGTAGCAGTGGCAGTACTCTTTAGCCAGCCCAAACTCATTTTCCTGTCTCTTATGACATATCAGCGCTGTGCAGTGCAGCACTACACACTGTAATAGAAGCATCAGATGCACTGAACTGAGAGAGATGTAACAGTGAGGACAGCTATCATGCTTCCAGTCTGCTTTGTAGAGAGGCCTGCTTACTTGCATCTAACCTGAGATGTGCAATTCAGCCCTGGGTCTTTCACAGTAGACTTATTTTAACTGTCTCTGTCACTAAGCTTTGAGTAAGCTACTGCCATAAAATACCTGCAAAAGTGGTTCTTTGTTTCTTCCCAGAACCAGAATCAAAGGCTGAAGTCTGAAAGATGAAAGCTTGTGTCACTCTAAAATGCCTTACTGCGTGCCTCATCCTTTAGTTTTCTTTTCAGCTTCCTTCATCATGCTAGTTTCAAATTAATTATCACTAGAGAACTTGAGGCATAGTCCATCCAGATGAAGAAACGTGCAGTGAAAGGTGAAAGACCATCTGCAGCTTGGACTGAGTGATATTAAAAGTCTGATTAATAGCACCGTGTCTAAAATTAAAGAAGAAAATCTCAAGCCAAGCCATTAGGCAAATATAATCCATTACACTAACAGACATTCCAGCGCTTCGGAGAGGTCTTTGTCTTTCCATTTCTCACCATCTTGTTCTTTCAATTTGGGTTATCTGTCTTCAGTTTAAAATGACATTGTTTGTAAATTGTATACTCCTGGCTCCTTTCTCTTGTTACATAAACTTCAGCTTAGCTACTTTTGAATGGGTCTCTTGGTTGAAGTACATGCTATAGCTTTAAGTGCTTAAGAACACAGAGTAAAACAGCAGCCGCTGGAAAAAAAAAAAAAAAAAAAGAAAAAAAGAAAAAGAAAAATAACACCCTTAACTAGCAACCCAACAAACAAAAATAATGAAATTGCCTACTCTAATCCTACTGTCTGTATTGCTCCTGTAGGTACTAGTATTCTCTGAGCATTTCAAACTGTTTTCAGTGGGCAATTATAAGAATGAAAGAAAATTTCTAATGTTTATGGGCTCTTAACTAACCATGCTACAGAAAATTTTGCAGAACTGAGGGCATCATCAAAAAATTATTTTAACGATAGATGTGGCTGTTATGCTATGCTGTACTTGTTAATATTTATTAATATCCATTTTCAAAATTATTACAAAGGCCACATAGGAAAGAATGAACACAGAAAATGTATAAAGCAGTAGAGGAAAACAGTAATAGAAGAAAACAGGTGCAAAACAAACAAAAAAAAACGGGAGCATCAAGTTTGTAAAAGGACTGAATAAAAGGGCAGAAAGAAGCATTTATCTTTAAATAGAAGGAGAAAAGCCGGAGAAGCTGTGGATACTTTATCCTTGGAGACTTTGAAGTCCAGGTTGGATGGGGCCCTGAGCATCTTGATCTATTGGTTGGAACACTGCCCATGTCAGGGGGGGTTGGAAATAGACGGCCTTTAAGGTCCCTTCCAAATGAAATCATTCTATGAATCTGTAATTAACTGAGTTACTTCTTTGGAATACTGGAATACTGAATGGTGCATTTTTGCGAGAAGTTATTTGTGGGATTCAGACAAAGGAAAAGTTCTCTCTCTACATAAATATTTGACCTATTTTTATTGACATGGAATGATTGCTTATTAACTTTATAACATAATATTTAACAGTGTATTTACATAAGTAGCCCAGTTTAAATAAAACACATAGATTTTTTTAGCAGCATTATTCAGTACTCTGTATTATGTCTCATACATTAAGCTTTGTTTAGACAATCTCCTGGCCAGATAACATTCATCTCTGTTAGATCCCGCTGTATCCTCTTCAAGTTGCATATTCAAGTAACATATATAGTTAAATTTCACTGTGTTCATTATTATTTTCTCACCTAGGTTCAAATTATTTAAACTTTAACTTCCAGTCCTTCATGCACAAGGTGGAAAGACTTCATCTCAGAATCTCTTACCTGCAGCAGACCAACTGGTACCAACACACAGGTCTAGTCTCTGACTGTATTTGCACAGATGCAGCCTGAAGAAAGTAAAGTGAAATGCATATGTAAATAAATCAAGATATAGATTCAAACAACTGAAATTGGAAAAATAAACAGGAGGAATGTGTTTCTCTACACAAAGCCAAGCTTAATAATCTTCGAGACTTTGAATAAAATGATACCTATATTTTGTACAGGATCAGTTTACCACCGTGAGATTCAGTCAAGAAGCATTTCTTTTAAGGAATTTTAAGTGAATCATCATTTACAAGGGAGCTATACACCGAAGGCCAAGCCTTCCTTTCCTTAAAAACAATGAAAGTTTTGTTTGCAGCCTCTCTGTGAATAGAATTAGACCAAGAAAATGATTTGTGTATTTTTTGTCCTAGTTTTCCAGTAAGCCTGTTTCCATTTCTATATATGAGCACATGAGTTCAAATGCATAGTAGCAATTACCTGTGAGAAACAGACTGGAAGTTAGATCTCCTTTGAGATCTTTATTAGAAAATATTAAAAGTCCAACAGAGAGGAGCAATATGAATTCAGTAGATGAACAAATACCGCCTTTCCTAACCTATTTTGTAACAGATGCTGTCCTCACGAAAACAGGTTAATCCTTTTCTTTCCCTCTCTCTCCTTAAATACACAGGTGTGGTAATCATGATATTTGTTAAATATATGTATTTATTTTATGCCAAGGAATATAGATTTCTTTTTTCATAAGACTGCTTGGTTGATCTGTTCTTAACCTTGGCAAGATCCACAAGTACTTTTTACTCCTCATTTGGGCTGTTTTTCATTCTCCTCATTTGGGCTGTTTTTCAAAGGCATCTAATATGCTGAGAATCATGTGCCTCCTGTCAGCTGCTTTGATAGTAAATTTGGAAAGCTCATTATAAATGACTGACATATAAGCATAATAGCAAAGTTAAAATAAATGTTAGCTTTAAAATAAGGTAAAGCAATTATATTTTGCCGCGTGTATACACACAAATCTACTCAGAGCTATCATACATTTGGCTTAATTACTGTATTCTTTAACTTAATCATTGGTACTGTATCTGCAACAAGTATTCTACTCACAAAGAAATATTTCACCACAGTACTGATTCTCCAAACAGAGTAAAATTTGTACTACACAATTTACATTGTGCATTCACTTAAGACTATTGATTTTTAAAGCAATTCGTACATTTCCTATCATTCTTCATGAAAATCACCTCAAGAATTTTCTCCAAAATATAAAATCATTAACATATTAACTTATAAGACTTCAGATGAGCCTGGATACTTTCGCTTCTAATAGGGATGTGGGAGCTCTTGAAGATTTGGTAGAAATTGAAGTGTGGTGATTTTAGAGAAGGAAGTGGACATTGAATCTTCCTGTCCTCTGGGTTACAATAGGAGAAGACAACATCCTCTGGTTGTGGATTTCTCTTCAATCAGTAAAACAGTAAGAAAAAATATGCTAAATTTTGTTTTGTTGGCTCTTCCTATCACCATTTTCTTCTATATTGCTTTTCTACAATGTATAATTACTTGCTGTAGATCTCTTCAGCATATTTCCTTTGACCTTCTCTATTGTTGCTGTCACAGTAATGTCAGATACTTCTGAAACCTGTTTTCATTAACTGCAGAAATCTATCTTCAGCCTTTCTATCCCAAAGATTCTAATGTATAAGTCATGCTGCTTTTGCAATATGTTAAAAATATTATACGGGAAAACCTATAGAAAATATCGCTCACCTTACTTGATTATCAAGATCATTGAAAAGTACTGCATTCTCAGAATAGTTCTTGAAACAAAATGTTGGATGCACTTATATCTCAATAAAGTTCTCAATTTGGCTTAAGAATTTTAAAGGCAAATGACATTGTATGATCAAAAGTCATCAAAATTACCAAAAGAGTAAAGAAATTTACAACTACAAAATGCGGAAGTCTAATACTAGCAGTACCACAGGCTAAAATCTGGCCAGTTTAATAGTTTAATGGATCTTTCTTTCTTCCAGTAGGTCAGGACTTATTAAATATTCTCCTGTTGACGTCTCATGCCTTTTAAACTTTTTCCCTTTCTGTATCTCTTTCTGACAGAAAAGGAAGAAATGTGACAGAAGAGTTAATCTGTCCATGAGTCATGTGTGGCAGACGAGAATTAAAGCTAAGAATAAATTATAATAATTATATAAACTCTGCATCCTTAAAAGCCAAGACAATTAACATACAAAATGTGGTAACCTCCTGCCAAGACAATTAACATGCAAAATCATGGTCATTAAGGCCAGCACTGAGGGCAGATGGTATTGGAGAGAGGGATTCTTGCCTGCAGTGTTAAAATATGAAGGTGAAACAAGAAAATGGAATTAAACTATTTTAGGAAAAGAAAAGGAGTGGAAAAGAACAGGAAAGCAGAGACTATGAGGCTAAGAATAAACAACAGCAGAGGCTTAGTATTCACTGGGTAATACTTTGCCTTGTTTGAACAGGAAAAGTTCTTAGTGTTTAGAAATGAGCTTTCTAACCCTAAGGTTATACAAGATTTGACAAAGAAGATGAAAATAATATACTATGAAAGCAAGAAGAATATTTCTCTTACTGACTGTCTAGACAAAAGGGTCAAAAATATGAAAAGGAGTATAAAATCACATTATGATATAATATCCCTGTTTTTTTCTGGTTTAAATTTTTCCAGGTATTATACATGATATATTATGCAAATTGTCTCTTATTTGAAGCTGATTAAATCTATTAATAAATGGTGTTTTTAATTAGACCACTTGAATCATTGGATTTCTCAGGGAATGTGACACAGTCTGTTCCAAAGAGATTAAATAATGTTTAAAGTTTAGGATGTTGCTGTGAAGGGAACGCATCCATAACTATGTGCTATTTTCACTTGAAAGAGCTTAGAAATTGTATCCTGAAAGGCAAGAAGATAAAGGCAAATTTCAAATGTCAGAGGCAAGATTTTCTAAGTTTATCAGGTTAAAAGAACAAATCATTGGGAGTAAGAAGTCTGTTGTTTGTTTTTTTTTCCCCCTTGCCTTATCTTTGATAAGTATGGGAGAAAGGTGATTAATGAACAAATACACAAGCACATAAAGCAAGAACTGAAGTGGTAGACTGAGGAAAGAGAGGACAGAGGGGAAAAATAAAGACAGAATGAAGAAAAAGGGAAGTGGAGGGAAGGGCAGGAAGTAAAGAAGTAAAGCTGAAGATGAGGTAATGAAAATTATGTTAAACTATGATGAATGATAATTAAATCCATAATTTTTTTTAATTGACCCTTCCTGCTTGCTATACTGCAACATCATCTGGAGTAAAACTTCTCATATTCAAGAAACAGAATGTTCTGGATTCTGAAGAAAGAGACTCCAGAGTGTAATCAACCCAGGATCCCTGACCTCTCCAATAAATACCAGCTCTACATTGGTATGAATGGGGTTCTTTCCTTTAACTGTCTTAGCCCTTCCCTGTACATTATATGTACATAATACGCCATTCAATCATAGGCCATTCTATGATTCTATGATAATGTATAGTTCCCAGTAGAATTGTCCATTTGTGACAGAATAGCACTTTTTCCATTCATGTTAAGCTCAAAAGGCACAAATCTTATTCAATCTCATGGAAAACTATTTTGCAAAATTCCAGAAGATGGAACTAAGCTCAGTTTCCCAGTCCCTCCACAGGCAATTTTTAGACAGCTTTTGGTAGTATTTGCTGTTTTACATTTCTTCGTGATCTAACTTCTATGATCATCCCAGCTACTCTAAACTGCCTGCTTCTAAAATAGATTTCTTCATTGTTTTCTGGCTGTACTTCTGTTTCCTTTCTCTGTCCTTACTGTACTTCCAGCTGTCTTCCAGAACCTGAATATCATCAACTTGCTGTTTATTCCCCCTTTCCAGATCATTAACAAAGATATTAAAAAAGACTAAATCTAAAATGAGGCATTGTCTCCTTACTCAGTACTTTCCTCCTTATCAGTGCACTTTGTTTATGATCTTCTACACTGGTTTTAGTCAATATAGCAATGTTTCCCCATCTAAAAAGTGATTTGAATTAATTTTCCAGGTAAGATTTCATTATTCATTTAGTGAAGTTCTTCACTAAACTATTTCACAAGTAGCGCTTTGTATCATCTAGTGATTTGCTAATTCTAGTTTAAAAAGCAATCAAGTTTTTCACTAAGATTTATGTTTTAGGAGTAAAATATTATCTACTTCCTTGATAGCTGTAAAATTATTTGTAATATAGCAAAACTTTCCTGTGTGGAAAGACCATTTGTGCTCACTGTCAGTAGGTTGTGAGGCTGGCTTCTTGACAGAAGAAAAAAAGAAAAGAAAAGAAGAAAAAAGAAGAAAAAAGAAATGTGAAAAAGAAATTTACCAAATGAATAAGAAGCATTTTGAGCTAGGAAAAGGGAATACTGGGACAGTATAGAGGAAGAGGAAATAATTCAATCATATTTGCCAAGAATATCTCCTTTCTCCTACCTTCCCCTTCTCTGGCTTCATGCTTCAAGCAATATGTGGTTCAGTGAGTTCCCATGTCTGAGATTGACAGAAAAATTTAACAAACTTTTGCAGAATTAAATTTCACAGTAAAATGATTTGGTATTGTGCAAGTACCAGTACTAGATATTCCTTGTGACAGTGTTTCTTCCAGAACTTGATCACTTCATTTGTTTTCTCTTTTATATTGCGAAAAGCAGTGGACAGTCTTTCCCTGCTCACTTTCTGTACTGTAACCCATGCATCTTATCTGCTCTCTGACAATGTTTCTCCAGTCACAAATTTTTAATCTTTCCTTGTAATGAATATTCCACATGACTGATCACCTCTATCTCATCCATTTCTTCCTCAGATGAAATTAATGTAGCTACCCATAGAATTCAAGGCACAAGAGCATTGTGGGTTTATATAGTCCTATAGAGACATTTCCTATTTTATTCTCTGTGTGCTTTCTAAATCCTAACATCCATTTTGCCTCTTTTATGACTCTGAGCATTCAGCTCATGTTTTTGCAGTCTGTGGAGTAATGAATTTATCCACATAAAAAAAGAAAAAATCCAAGATATCTTAAAGTATATCTTGAATGATAGTAGCTCATCAGAAAGCCAACATTTTGTCAGTTATTTTTCCACTTATGGATCATTTACCTTTGTAGACAGCAAACTTTATTTTCATTTTGTTTTAAGACCGGTCTCTTACTTTCTCTACCATAAAACAAGGACACTCCCTCAGCTCCTCTACAGTGATTATTAGTTCAAAGAATTCATTTAACTTTCCTTCTTTAACATTCATTTCTTTGGTGAGTATGGGAGGTAAGGTGGGGAAGTAAATAAACAAAAAAGAAAGAAAGTACACAAAGGGGAAACAGCAAGAAAAAAAGAAAGGAAAAGATAAACAAACAAACAAAAACAAATTGAAGGAAGCACTCAAATGAGAAAGGAATTAAAAAAATGAGGGGACAGAACTCAAAATCTGAAATTGTCTGGACTTCCTGAATCAAATACAAATTTTTCTATATCAAGATAAATCTATATTATTCTGTAGTTAGCTCAGGTACTTCATCCTAACATCCATGCTGGAATTCTTTTATGCTTATTTGGATTTCTGGATCTGGAACAAATCAGCTATAGCACAAGTGAAACATGAGCTGCAAATATTCTTTTGTCCACTATCTGTGTTTCATAGCTTCCTGATAATGAGAACATTGTTTCTTTATGGATTAAAAATCCACTTTTTGAGGTAGATGTGACATTTCTTTTCCTGTTCGTATGGCAAGGGAATGCCTGGAAATGGAGAGTTTCTCATGCAAATGGCGCTGACAGTGCTGAGTCACTCTCTTGATGTATGACAGACATTCTACAAAAGGTTTGAGAATGCTTTAGTGTCTCTTCTGTGTGCCGGTACAGAATTAAAATCTCTCTCCACCTTATTAAACTGCTTCTGATGTCATTTATGAATTTGAAATAAGTCTTTTTAATGAGCTGAATTTATTCAGTTTTAAATGCATGGAATTAGTTATGGTGCTAGGCCTCTTTTTCCTTGTTTCATTAATGGCTAAACTTCTAATATAAAGTTCAGACTAAATATAACACAATTTTGTTCTGAATATGCCTTTTTAGAATGTTTACTTGGCATTTGCTAGATGAGGCCTCTAAATAATCTAATTCTAGGAAAAGCTTAATCAAAAGGTCATTTTCTAATGCTGAAAAAGTCATCATGATTTTCTTCTGAAATTATCATCTTTTTCCTTCTCAGACTGTTGATGTAATGCCCCAGATCTACTTTATACCCCTTAGGTCCTCTTCTGTTAGGGGTATTTGAATGCTAGAAGTGATATTTATCTGCAAACACAGCAGCAGAAACAGCAGGAAAGACACATCTTGTGACAACCAGGCTGAACTGGCTGGGATGACTCCAGTGTGGTACAGAGTGACTTGCTCCTGAGATTTCACTGATGCACAGACATTCATGCAGCAATTCAAGAAACAGAAAAATACACAGTCACTGACCCACAGCCATTCACTGGTTTCCTTCCTGGACAACTCTGACTACCCTGATTTGACTCCATGTATGATACTTCTGAGTTACTACAGCAGTATACCGTCTCTTTTCCTATCCCTGTCTTTTTAGTGTTTCTTCCACAGTCTTTTCTTGTCCACTTCATGCAAGTCCTACTTACAGAGCTAATATTTTAGAAATAAACATTATCACAAAACTTTTACCTTTCACTCAGCTGTCACATAACTCCCTCTCCATTTCCACCAGTTTCCTTATTCCTCCGTCCTCCTTTGCTTCAAGTATGTGTTTTCTCATTTAAGGTTACTTAAATGTGAATGGAAAATTTCAGTGGAGTCTCCATCTTCTAAAGTGATGCTAGCACCAATCTAATATGGCAAGAAAGGTTGTATAGTAGAAGTACTTCCAAAATGAGGACTCATAGTCATAGTTATTATAGTAAAAGAGTTTGTCTGTTTGTCTTAAATTACAGTATATTTTTAATATATGTCTTTGTAGAACGAACTTAACTGAAATAATCTCTTGGTGGTTATGGTATTATACAAGCTCGTGAAGCAGATAGAATATAGAGAGCAATAGAATCATACATTAGAAGTCCCTTTTTCAATGAGCTGACCAAACATAAAATCAGTGGTCAGGCAGAAGAGAACAGAAAATAATGGACTTAATTTTAATGGAAGATTTTTTTAAAATAATTTTTTCTTATGATTATTTTCTCACTATTAATTATTACCCCAAACCCAGGAAACTCTACTACTTTTAATCTCCTCTCTTGAACCTTCACCTTTCTGATCCTTTCATTTAACTGTTTCCTTTTTTTTTTAGCCACAAAATAATGAAGATGGAATGAAATTACTCTTTTTAATACAGAGAGATTAGTCTGCTATCATACCATTAACACAAATTTATTTTTAAAAATTCAAAACATTTAGCCCAAAAGATAAGATTATTTTAATTAGACAGTCTCATGCTGTAGGTGCTTTCTGTTATAGTCAATTGAAATAACATCTTATTACATTACATACTGTATTTTTATGCACATAGTGATTTTCAAAACTGGTACAGAGTGAAAAATAAAATATTTCACTGTGAATCTGCAGAGTCTCACCTGAAAATTATTTGATAGAATCATAGAATTGTCAAATCATAGAATCATGGAACCATAGAATTATTCGGGTTGGGAAAGACCTTCAAGATCAAATCCAAACATTCTTTTACAAATTTGATACCCTGATATAGAATCATATAATCATAGAAACATTGCATGGTTTGGGTTAGAAAGTAAGATCACTTAGTTCCAACCCTCTGCTATAGGCAGGGACACCTCCCTCTAGACCAGGTTGCTCAAAGCTCCATCCAGCCTGGCCTAAAATGCTTCCAGGGAGGGGACATTCATAACCTCACTGGTCAGCCTGTTCTAGTGTCTCACCACCCTCACAGTAAAGAATGTCTTTCTATATAAATCTTCATACACAGCTCCAAAAGCAAGAAGCTTTCTAAGCCATGTTCTAAAAGAGTCAGGAAACTGCTTTTGTAGCACTGCTGAAATATTTTTTAAAGAGCTTAAAAGTTCACTTTGTATTCGTCCTATAAAATCTCCAGGTGCATGGAAGGATCTTTAAAGCATATTTTTCTGTCATTTCAACATTATGTTGTTTTTTCTTAATCCTCTGGCAGATGTGACTACCACCAGCAGTGTCTCAATACAGGGAATTTCCACAAAGACTCATTGCCTTCATGGTACAGTGCAAAAATATTTCTTACCATCTCCTCTGACTTTTCCCAAAACTGGGAGTCTGGTAGAATGCTTAAATGAAGAGAAAATAATTACGGAATTTTGATGTTTTTTTTTCCTTGCAATCCTGCTTATTTGCAAATAATTCTTCTTTCCAAATACATGAGACCTCATATGAGAGATCAGATCTCTCTGTCCAAAATGATTTTTTCTAATATTAGAGTTTAGGAATACATGAATTAAACATGAAATTAAAATAACTTTTAGATGTAAACAGTTGCTGAATTATTTCTGTTTTTCTTAGAAAGATACGTGTTTTACAGACATCTACTAAATGATGAAAATAAGGGCCCTTAAAACTCCAAGAATCATTCATAAACAAAACCCTCTAATTTACTTAGAAATTAATACTAGTTTTATTTAAGTATGATATACAAAGTCATTTTAAGTTCTTCTTTACCCCTCCAGTACACAGATGTTGTATTCCTGTGATCTCTGTCAGATCATATCCTCTTCATTTAGGAATGTGTAATCTTTTTTACTTGGACCTTGATTCTGAAGTGAAAAGAGCCAGTATGGTATAATCTCAGTTGAACTGACATGAAAAGAACACAAAGCTTTATGATTTTTTCATGTGGACACAAATACTAACAATAGCAACAATCTCAATTTGAAAATCTTAACTTTAACTTAATAATACACACAGCAGAAGAATTTGGAATCAGATAAGGTGAAAGGACACATCATCTTCACCACAGTGGCTGTGAAACATCTACAAAAAGTAGCTCAGTTGAACTGACACCACCAAAATTAATGTATGAAAATGAACATCCTGTATACTGTCTCTCAATTTGACCTGCCTTAATGTAAATAGATTACATGAGTTCTAAATTCTTAATTCATTACAGGCCACTAAATTTTCGTATATCTTTTTTTTGCCAATTTACTAACGGGAAAGTTTAGTGCTTTCCAAAAAAAACTAGGACAAGAAGGATGTGTTTGAATTAATTCCATTTGCAGGGGAAATTAATTCCATTTGCTCTACTTGAGATAGAAGTAAAAGTTCAATAGGTCATATAGTTAGTTAAATAAAAAAGAAAAAAAAAAAACATTTGAAACACTGCTGGTGTAGCTTTTGTCTTGATGAACTCTGTTTCCATCATGGCTGAGTATTTCATTAACATCTTGTCCTCAGGACAAAATTTAAGGTTGACCAGATTAACAGGCTAGCCACATGTGTTCAAGCAATCAAACAATATAGATTTGTCAGGAATAAATTGTTTCAAACGAATAAAATATTCTCTGTCAGGTAACAGATGTCATGATCTGAAGAAAAGTCATAGATGTCAAAGAGCTTGATTTAAGAAAAGCTTCAGGTATGATGTCCAGAAATGAACTAAACACAGTATAAATTAAACTACTACAGCTGACTGGAAAGATATTCTCAAGGTTGGTAGTAATGGTTTATTCACTGTATGGATCTAGCCAAAATCTGGTCGTGTTGAAGATTTTCATTTATAGTCCGCTTGATAGAATATAGTATATTCTTACTGAATTTGCAGATGATGGAAAGAACTGCAGGTATATTAGAGGGTAGGAATTAATTCAAAATAATCTTGGCAAGTAGAAATATTATATGGAGAAAAAAAGTAACAGCACTTAGGCAGAAATTATCAAGACTATAGGAATAAATAAAGAATAACAGCTGACCACAATCTGACTTATGTGTCAGATATTATTGTGTGATATTATATTATGTGACCCTGGGACACATAAAGAGGAGAAGATCATGCTGCCAAACACATGAAGTAATATTTTTCACAATGTTCAAGATTTTTTAAGTCTCAGATTGACTTCTGCAGTTTGGGGTAAGCATGAGCTGTGTTATTCAGAAAGCAGCAAGAATTTTCAAGGTCTAGAAAACATGAGGAAAACTTTTCAAACAGTGTGAATGTTTAGCATAGAGAAACACCATGGAGGACTATGATTTCTGTTCTCAAGGATACAAAAAGGCTGCTGCAAAGAAAAGGAAATCTATTCCCTGTGTCCATAGTATGTGATAAGGGACTGTGGTGAGATCTATATAAAAAAATATTCAGTTTAGATATTGGAAAAAGGTTTACAGCAAGTGTGGTGAAGTACTGGAAGAGGCTGCTTCCCCTAGGAAGATACAAACATAAATGCTGTAATTAAGGTCAGGCTAGACAAACAATTTTTTTTTAATAGGATGTGGGGTAGTCTTGAACAATTCTCAGGACTTCCTCCTTCTCTGTTCTAATAATCGTGGCTGGCCTGATGAGGAGAGCCACTGTCTTGGTATGAGGATTCTACATCTTGCTGTTATGTTGGCAGAGAGAAAAGAAATCTTGTAATACTATGGTGAAGAGGCAACAAAGACAACAAAGATGATGCCATCCCCCACCATTCAAATCAAGTTTTACTGATTATTGAAAATATGTGTTTTCTCTTTGAGCGTTCTCCCAAAGATAATTTTTTTTAGTGTTCCATAGGAAATGATTTTTGTCTTATGTTCTGAGTCCTGAAAACCTGCCTCTGATACTAAGGAAATCTTGCTTCTTACAACCTGAATGCTAATGGATCCTTCAGAGCAATACCAGCCAATAGAAATATTAATAAATTTAGGACAATAGGACTGGAAAAAATGAGCCTGTTTAGTCAACTCCTTTGTTAGTGTAGAAAAAAATATTTTGTTTCATAAATTAATGAAGTAGGTTTGGCGACTTCTGACTGCTTGGATAAACTGGCAGAAGTTTTTTTTTTTTTTTTTTCATTAATGGGAGAGATGTGGAGTAATAGGCTAATATTTTGAGAATTCACTTAACCCAGTCCAGGTGTTCACTGTATAACTCCTTGTGTCTTTTTTACTTGAGTCTAACCCAGGAAGTGTATATTGTATAAATAGTTTTTATTTATAATGTTTATTGCATAATTTTTTAATTAATACTGAACTATTGGCATATAAAGCACAGAAGCTTTAATATCAGATATTTTGTAAAGTTTACAGATTTTGCAAACTAAAAAGTATTTTTAAATTTCTTTTACAAACTGCAGTGTTGATTGTCATGGGGAGAAAATAACTAAAGTAAAAACTTTTTATATTTTTCTAAAATGCATTACATGTGATACCACAAACCTTCAGTGTTCACGTCCTTTAAATCCAAATCATTCCAACACCTTAAAATTCACATAATTTAAAATATAAGCAGAAATGGATTTTAGTCACCCTCTTTTTTCAGTAAGTAAACCACACAGATTCAGAATGGGGAAACTAAGATTTTTATTTCATTTCAGGAACTCGAATTTTAAAACTGCAAAATATATAGAGATCTACTCTATCATGGGAATTTACTAATCAAGCATGGAACTATTATATTTGCTCTCATCCACAACAAGTTAAAATTAAATATGCACAGGAAGTTTGAACTCCTCAGTTCATCCACCAAAATTTTGGGTTTCTCTTCATAGGCTGGTAATTTTCTTTGTAATAAGCATTTTGTTAATTTTGAAATTCAAAGGGACAGTTTAGTATATGCTATCTGAAACTTTCTGGAAGCAAACAGAGCTTTTGTTTTCTCTTGTCAATTTAATATCAATCTAAAGAAGATTCAAATCAAATTCATCTGTCAACTTAGACATAGAAAGATCCTGAGAAAAGCTGCACTCCTGCTCATAGTCACTGAAGACTGCAGAAGCAGAAAACATGTTAATACTTTTGTTAAGAGAAACAACACTGATTTTTGTGTGGTATTTTCAAAGTACTTATTAGATTAATCATTATTAACTTTCTCAGTTAAGAGCTATTACTGTGCTCGAAAGTTTTAACTGAGGTTAAATGAAACAGCTTCTCAAGTCCAAACTTGCCAGCATCCATATAAACATACTGCTGGCCCATGGGAGACTTGGTGTAATGGTCTGAAGTCACAGTTCATCACAGGAACATACTGCACTGATGTCATCTGCTCAGCAGCAGGAGCCCATCCCAGCACTGGGACTTCCTCAGGAACAGGACAGAAGCCAACTACAACACTTTCTCTGACAACAATCCAAGCATTATTTTACTCTTCCATCTGTTTCACTCTCTAGTCTATTATTTCAGTTCCACATAGAAAGAAGTCTTCTTCCATTCTCACATATTCAATTCTTAGCTCTGCTTAGAAAGGCTATCAAAATGCCATTCTTCTCCTTCCTTCAGTAAGTTGCTCTTGAAAAATATAAAGAGGAGGTGCTAGAATAAAAGAAAGCAGGGGCTTCTCATTTCTTGGCTTTGGATTAGAGAGAGAAATACACTCTTTTTATAAAATACAGAAGATACTATCCTGTCCCATATAAAATAATTGCATACAAATAACTGGAAACACATGAAAAAAGAACCAAAAACCTTTCAATCTGCAATATATTTTTTTCCTCAAATTTCTGTGGGAGGAGGAAAACAGAATACTCATTCTCATTTCTTGCTGGCTTTATCTTTTCAGCTCATCGGCCTCTTAGGCCAAATTTGTGGCAAGTTTACATACAACTCTCATCAAATTTGCATGATATATCTCTGAGAATAAATCATAGCGTTTTCAGTACCACAGTGCAGGATCTATGCCATGTTTCTGTGCCATGTTTCTGTGAATGTCAAAAAAAGGCATCAACTTTGCTGATGTAGGATCAAGCCTTGACTGGTCTGTCCATAATCTTACTGCAGTAGAACTAACATTACTGGTAGCACTTTATTGCTTCAAACAGCCTTTTAAATGTCGTAGGTGTGGTGGGTTAACTTTGGCCAACAGCCTGATACCCACCCAGCTGCTCATTCATGTGCCCTCTTTAACAGAGCAGGTGGAGAACAAAGGATAGAAAAGCTCGTGGATTGAGATACAGAGAGAACACTCACCAATTTCCACCACGAGAAAAACAGACTTGGCTTGGGAAATTAATTTAATTTCCATTGATTTCTCTTTATTTAAGATAGATCCAGGTGGTGAAAAACAAAGATAAAAATTAAAACACCACTTCTCCCCAACCCCACAGTCTCTAATCAACTTCACTCCTTACTTCCTGATTCCTTTACCTGCCTCCAGACCTCAAAGTGCAGGGTGACTGTTGTCAGCTCACATCAGCTCCTCTGTCATTCCTTCCTCTCAATTTTTTCCTTTGCTCCAGTGAGGGTTCCCCTGCATGGGCTGCAGTCAGGAAATACCCATCTGATCCTTCACAGTCCTCTCCAGAGGAGAGGCGCCTGGAGCACCTCCTGCCCTCTTTCTTCTTTCAGCTTGGTGTATGAAGGGCTGTTTCTAGAACATTTTTCTTACTGAATATGCATTGTTTTTTGCCCTTTCTTATAAACAGATTTTGCCATAGGCCAACTTAACTGCCAGGCTCAGCTATGCCCTGTTGTGGGGCTGTTAGATCTGGCTGGAAACGGCTAGAACCTTTGTGGAGTTCCACTGCACCAGTGGTCCTTAATCACAACTCTCAAACATACAACATAGCTTTTCCATTGTTCATTTGTAACACAGAGGCTACTGCTAGGGTTGATATTTTATGGGATGGGGTAGTGAGTTAAGTCTGGCTAAATAATTCAGCCAGCCCTGATAGATGTTTTTCCATTTTGTAAAACCTGTATAAATTAGGTCTCTTCTCATCTCCAGGCACTCACTCAGTTCCAGTAGCGTGTCCGTTATCTCCACAACAGCTGTTGAGCTAACCGACTGTTCTCACAAATATGTGCTTGCATGCCATTAACTTTATTGGCATGGTCCAGATTATTTGAAACCTGCAGTATCTTCTGGGGTTTCCGAGTTATTTCAGGGTCATTCTTAGCACAACATCTGAAGCTCCTTAGGGAAACATCAAAACTCAAAGCTCAGCTGTGTAGTAATGCTGCTTCTTTTATCTCTTTTGGCAGTGCTGGTACTTCATTAGCACCAGTCCCCTTTCCCTCTTGCTTTTGCCATCCTACCGTGTGTTAGCAATGGAGAAAGGACTTTTTTTCTGGATTTGGAATTTTTTTCTTGTTCATAGGCACTCTCAGCTATTTCTTTTCTCTGTGATTTCTTTTCCCTCTCTTACTCTCTGCTTCCAAAAGACTTGTTTCCCTCTATTACTTTCTGCCTTTCCAATAGATCTGTTTCAATAAATGAGATCGAATGATTAAATGTGTTCCTTATAAATTTAACCCCATATACCTAGTCCAAACTATCTATGAACTAGTAATACTAGCTTGTTCCAATTATGTACTCAGGTACTAAGGAGAAGAGGGGCATTTCTCTTCATTTTTAGTTCAATCTGCTTTCCTATGTTGTCCCATAAAATGATCCATAGAATCATTACCAGTGGCTCTCTATCCATGTTATGATTGTGTAGCCTCTATGATAGCAATACTGCTTGCTTGGCATATCTCCTGTTTATTCATAGAATCATAGACTCATAGAATCATAGTATCATAGAATCATAGAATGGCTTGGGTTGGAAGGGACCTTAATGATCACCTAGTCCAAACCCCCCTGCCACAGGCAGAGTTGCCATCTGCCAGCTCAGGCTACCCAGGGCCCCATCCAATTTGGCCTTGAGCACCTCCAGGGATGGAGCATCTACAGCTTCTCTGGGCAGCCTGTGCCAATGCCTCACCACCCTCTGAGTAAAAAAATTCCTCCTAATATCTAATCTAAATTTCCCCTCATTATTTTAAAACTGTTCCCCCTTGACCTATCACTATCTACCTGTGTAAAAAGTCAGTCTCCCTCCTGATTATAAGCTCCCTTTAAGTATCAGTAGGCTGCAGTGGGGTCTCGTGAGAGCGTTCTCTTCTTCAGGCTGAACAAGCCCAGCTCTTGTATCCATTCTTCATAGACAGTGGAGGTGCTCCAGCCTTCTGAGCATCTTTGTGGCCCTCCTCTGGACCTGCTACATTAGCTCTACATCTTTCTTGTGCTGGGGACCCAGATCTGCACAATGTGGCTTTACTTTATGACCTTTAACAGTGTGCTAGAACTCTGTAACATAGGAGGTGAACCAGTAACCTATACAGCACAGCTAAGATGTCACTACCTGATACTATAATCAGCTGTAGAAATTCTCTAGCCCCACTCTCCTGTGATAAACTGAAGTCTTATTTTGATTTGAACTGGGACTAATATAGGTGAAAAAAGGTATAAATGAGAAGAAAATCAGACAGAAATATTATTATTGTTTCCATATAACTGATTGAAAAAAGAAAGGAAGAAGACAGGGACTGGTTTTGGCCCTAAACATCTATTAAGTAATATACTTTAGTGAAGTGTAGGTAATGTAGTGATGAAAGATCACGTGTCTAAATTCATGAACAAAGAACCAGAAACTCATCGTCTATATTCCTCCCAATGGAGGCTTAATGATCTGCTTTTGCAAGAACATTATACAAAAGAAACGACTCAAATATATTTGGAAGCAAACACAATGGAGGAAATGTCTCTCTCGCTGTTGTGAGAAACTATGAAAACTATACTGAAAAGCTATATAATATTGTATTCAAATCACAGGAGGAAAGAAAATGTCAAAACAAAGTAAATTAGAAAAGAAACAAAACCCAGGAACACAGAGGTACTTTACAGACTCTTCTAGAACAAAGTGGCCAGAAAATGCTCTATTCCACAATTACTGTTCAGCAAATACCAAAAAAAGACCTTACGTTTTATATCAAAAACAAAATACTGTTTTTAAATCTGTGGTGAAAAATAAGCTTGGAGAAGTGCTTGACTCATCAGACATATTAAGCCTGGTTGTTGTTGTGTGCTTTAAAATACCAGCAGTGAAACCATAATCACTAAATTTCGGGAACTGATGAAAGAATGCTGCAATTTCTGGGGGAAACCTGATGCAACTAAACAGATTTTGGTGAAGTTCATTACGTCTGGGGCCAGTATTTAAAGCTGTTGATCCTTTCAAAATCTGAGTTGTTTAAAACCCCATTACAACCAGAGGAGTTTGAGACAGCAATTAAAAACATCTAATGTTGAACACCTTGGGATTTTGGTTAATTTTAAATATACATAAGGATTCATTTAATCCTTCCTTATGAGCAAATTTAGAGGTGACTTTTTAGGTAAGTTATGAATTTCCATCTGTTATGTTTTCCATGCTGCAAGAACAAAATGTATTTTTTTTCTCTTTACAACCTTTATTTTAAGTGAAGGAAATCGACATGGAGCAAATAAAAATTTCTGTTTGATAGGGAGTTGAAAAAGAAAGTGCGGAAAAGCACTAAAGCACTAAAGCACTCTAATTGCTTTCTTTAAAGGCTTCTCAAACTGCTCTCACAACAAACAGTACTGAGAGCACATTTCTGTGTTAAAAGTACTGTCTATTTATCCCCAGCAAAGGGACAGGGGGAGGGTATGGAATCATCCAAAAACAACAGATGGGAGATATACTAAATCGCCCATTTCCTGTGCTATTTCTTATCCACCCATAAATGATCAAGTACCTTTTATATCTTATCACACCATCCTAACAGTCCTCTCCCAGCACAGCTTGCTGACCTCTGTCTGCTGTTCTTTACCACATATTGAGTTACTCTAGACCTCCCTAGCTGCATACTGCTTTACCCTGCAACAGTGTCACCTAAGGACTGCTAATATGGGAATTTTTCTACCCTACATTTAGGCATCACCTCTTCCTTCTTTGAGTGGTAAAGATATTTCACCTCTACCTGACAAAGGCATTCTTCTTCAGAAATTCTTAGTGATACTGATGACTAAAGTATTGAAGGCAATGTAAGAAAGCCACAGCCATTTTGACAAAAACTTGTAACGGTACAAACTAGCTACTTCTGTCTTCATCCTACGAATTGGTTGGTTTCGTCACTATATAACTTCTTCTATTACATTATTACTGTAGCTCTGTCATCCTGGTATTCTTTGTCGATTAATATAGCAAAAGAAAATATTTATATTTCCAGTTGCTGACAATGTTGTAGTAGAATGTGTTACAATGCTCGTATTACTGCCTTCAGGTGTGCTTTCAGTTTGGAGGTAAAAATAAATGATGCAAAAACTGACAGACACACTAGCTACTTGTTATTTACATTGAATGGAAAAAGCTGTCTTATGAGACAGCTGGAGATATGGTGGAGAAGCAGATGTGGGAGACACTAAGGGGGTTGTCCAGTAGCAGTATAAACTGTTCTCCCTTCTGCCTGCCAGGGTCTTCCCCTCCTCCTTCCATCAGCCTTCCTTTGGCTGGCTCCAGCTCAGCTGATGCAGAATGCTGAATCAGTAGAAAATACCTACCTTTTTTGTAGGATTTGATTTGTGCTGACTGACTGTACTGAATGCAGGGCCCAGCAGGTACTGGAGCCAGCACAGGGAAGAGCCTGGAGTATAGCCAGGGATGGCATGGTGAAGAGGCACTACAGCAATCGATAATTAAATTAGCTTGAAAGCCATTTTTATTACAGCCTATACCGTGTCAAAAGACAATCCACAATTAATCTATAGGTCCTGTGTGCCCAGTATATTGCTGCACGGATTAGTGTATGACGTGAATGTGTCAGAAACAAAATATTGATTTGCAGCAACAAAAAAAGTAAAAGAAGATAAGAAAGATAGGAAAATAACTGCATCTGAAATGAAGTTATTTGAAAAACTGGTTTGATTGAAATGGCATATATAATAATAATAATATTTTGAAGATATCTTTATTGATGACCTGGATGAGGGCACTGAGAGGGCCCTCAGTAAGTTTGCAGACGACACCAAGCTGGCTGGAAGTGTCGATCTGCCTGGGGGTAGCAAGGCCCTACAGAGAGATCTCTGGGCTGAAGCCAATGGGATGAGGTTCAACAAGACCACATGCCGGGTCCTGCACTTTGGCCACAACAACCCCAGGCAATGCTACAGGCTTGGGGTGGAATGGCTGGAAGATTGTGTGGAGGAAATGGACCTGGGGGTATTGGTTGATGCTCGGCTGAGCATGAGCCAGCAGTGTGCCCAGGTGGCCAAGAAGGCCAATGGTATCCTGGCTTATATCAGAAATAGTGTTGCCAGTAGGAGTAGGGAAGTCATTGTCCCTCTGTACTCAGCCCTGGTGAGGCCCCACCTCGAGTGCCGTGTCCAGTTTTGGGCCCCTCACTGCAAGAAACACATTGAGGCCCTGGAGCATGTCCAGAGGAGGGCGACAAAGCTGGTGAGGGATCTGGAGCACAGGTCTTATGAGGAGCGGCTGAGGGAGCTGGGATTGTTCAGTCTGGAGAAGAGGAGGCTCAGGGGAGACCTTATCGCTCTCTATAACTACCTGAAGGGAGGTTGTAGTGAGCTGGGTGTCGGCCTCTTCTCTCTTGTAACTGGTGACAGGACGAGGGGGAATGGCCTCAAGCTGCACCAGGGGAGATTCAGGCTGGATGTTAGAAAATATTACTTTTCTGAAAGAGTGGTCAGGCGCTGGAATGGGCTTCCCAGGGAGGTGGTGGAGTCACCGTCCCTGGAGGTGTTCAAGAAACATTTATATATAGTGTTGAGAGACGTGGTTTAGTGGGGTTATATTGGTGGTAGGTGGATGGTTGGACTGGATGATCTCGTAGGTCTTTTCAAACCTTGCTGATTGTATGATTATATAAGATAATACCTGGTATTGTCTTCTTTATCATGCTCAGGTAAAACAGAACTGTTTTACATTCTTAATATAAACTAAGCAAGTATGTATACTTATGTCTGGGACCAATCTCATCTTCTGTTGAAAATTACTTTTGAATATGTGAAATATCAGCTATAGGACCATGATACAAATCATAATACCAATAATATATACCAGTATTGATCAATTTATCTACTTGTTGTGGCAATTTAACTGTATTTTCATTGATTTCAGTTTTCTATGGCACTTAGAATATGGAATGATGGAAGGGACCCACAAGGATCATTGACCACTCAAAACCAAACCCTATGACTGACAGCACTGTGCAAACACTCCCTGAATTCTGGCAGCTTGGGGCCGTGCCCACTGCCCTTGGCAGCCTGTTCCATGCCCACCGCCCTCTGGTTCAGAACCTGTCCCTAACCCCCATCTGCCCCTCCCCTGATTCAGCTCCATGCTGTTCCCTCGGGCCCTGTCACAGAGAGCAGAGCTCAGCACTGCCCCTCCGCTCCCTGTGAGGAGCTGCAGCCACCATCAGGCCTCCCCTCAGCTCCTCTGCTCTGGGCTGAACACATCAAATGACCACAGCCACTATTCATATATCTTGTCCTCCAGACTCTTCACCATCTTTGTAGTCTACCTATGGATACTCTTTAATGTAATTCTTATATGGTGGCACCCAGAACTGAACACAGTGCTTGAGGTAAGATCACACAACGTGATCAAGACAATCCCTTCCCTCACTCACTGGCAGTGCTGTGCCTGAGTCACCCCAGGGTACGGTGGACCCTTTTGATTGCCAGGGAACACTGCTGACTCATGTTCAACTTGCCGTCATTAATGAGAATACCTAGATCCCTTTCAACAGGTCTACTCTCCAGCCTGTCATTCCCCCATCATTTCCAGGGTTGCCTCATCCAAGGTCCAGAATGCAGCACTTGATCTCATTAAAACTCATGCAATTGATGATTATTTTGCCATCCTTGTGCATAGCTCCCTTACCATATCTACCTAAGGTTGGATGGGAGCAATCTTTCCATTTTTATGTACTGGAGAGAGCCTATCCCTTGCTTCTCACCTCTGATTTCATGAACTTGAATACTCTAATTTCATACTACATAAATGCAGCCCATGCCTATTCTCCCAGTCTTCTGTTTGCTCATGAATTGCTGGCTACAATAAGGCTTACGTAATCCATCATCCTCTGGTGGCATAGACACAAAACATTCTTCCTTGAGAAAAGGGTTGTCTTACTCACAGTAGCAGATCAGTGTCTTAGTGTCAGGATGACTTCTCTACAAGGACTCACAGAGATAAAAATAAATACGCAAGTTAATAGAAACAGATTATCTCTCACCATCTTACATATTACTACCCTATAACTACAGGATAAGACATTTCTCTGTTTAGTAAACCTGTATCAACTTGAGCGGGGCTTGTGATGTTTTCTTTTCAAGGCTGAAATGCCAAATAATTTTTGTAAGGTGAAAAAAAAACCTAACAAATGATCCCCTCCCCAAAAAAACAACAGTAACAAAACAAACAAAAAACTGGGAAGCTGAATGTGGCTTTAAAACCTATTGCTCTTATTATCAAACACTGACTGGCTCAGCAGAAAAATTGATACACCTCAAATAAATATCAGAACTTTTATTATCAATTTTACAAAGTAAAATGCTGTGCAATAACTGAAAAAGTCAAATGAAATACAAACATCAGAACAAAGGAAGGCATTTTCATTTAGTGGGATGAAAGTGAAACCTTTTCTAAATGTGCTTCATATACTGTGCTTTGCAGAGTCAGTCTTGCCCTTTCAGACTTTATCATTAAATATTCAAAAAGATAGTAAAGAAAGCTCCATACTTTAATCATTACGACAACTTGTTAGCTACACAAAACTCAGAAACAAGGTTTGGTTGCACTTCCTCATACAACCAGTACTAGTCAATTTGCTAGGATTCATTTCCAGAGCCACACAGCATTTAGCAGAAGCTGGATAGCTGATAAAATAGTTAGGCAGAATAGGTCAAGTTTTCCAGATAAATTTATCAGCCTCTTCTTTCTACAAAATTGGCAGGCAGCCTTACTCTTCCTGAGTTGTCGATATTTCTTGTAAAAAATACTTTGTCTCTACATTGTAGATTTAGACAAATCCTCTCTAGTAGCCCAGTTTGCATGCTAACCTGAACGCATCTCTTAATGCTGAACTTTCCATTTCAAAGGTAGGCATCTCTCAGGTCTCCCTAGAAAGGGAGCTGTTGAGTGCACAGGGATGGGGAGAACCAGTGTCACGTTTCAGAAAAGCGAAGAACAGATCTGGAACAATACCATGAAGGAGAGCCTCAGAGCTTTATCCACATGCATGTCATAGGAGAGAATATAGTCTGCCAGGACTGAATGTATTCTGTCTTGTAATCACAAGATCTGAAAAGCTGTTCTTCATTTCACAGGCTTGCCTAATTTCATTCACTACTTACTAATATTTCTTTTTGCTAATAGCTTGATTACACAAGTTTGTTCATTTTAGCAATTTTCTTTTTTTTTTTTCCCTGTGTTTTACAACACAAATTCATTCAAATGTTAAAATAGAATGGATTGAAGGAGTAGGTCACAGTTCTACATTTTTTAAAGAATCACTTTTGCAAAAATACAGACCAACACTGATAAAAGTAATTTGCAATTCTTAGGGGCAGAAGTTTATGTAGTTGAAAAACATAACCCATATTTTCAGCAATAAAAACCACATTAGAGACTCTACAAGAACATAAAGTCTTGTAGTTATGACTGAATCTATCTTCTTTAGTCATTATCATGAGATGGTTCCCTCTTATATCATCATACAGAGCAATAAGGATATTTTCTTCACATGATGACAATTATGCAGCAATAAAATCCAGCTAAGTAGCTGTTTTCATAATTGTGTCTAAAAGGCTTGTTTTTATTATTAACTTCTTTCTATCTTATTGCCTTACAAAGAGTCCAAGAGAAAATAATTTCTGAATTTCTCCTTATAAGATATCTCAAGAGAAAGTAAATCCAGAAATTCTTTTGCAGTAGCAACAATTGTGTCCAGCATGCACACCAAGTAATCAGGGAAATGCAAAATCATATGAATTTCAGACAAGAAGGATTCAGTTTGATTTTGATTTGTGCTCACTGAAGTCTTATTTTAGTGTTTTACATTAGCAGGAAAACATAATTTGGTGTTGCTATTTATTAATAAAAGCACCCTGTGTTTTACTGAACTAGTTCTTCACAAGGAAAGCAGATTATTAAGTGAAATGCTCTTTGCCAACTGAGGTTAATAAAAACACTCAGAACCAAGTGGGATGACTTTTACCATGGTAACTAAAGCTTGGAATTATCAAGTATATCAAAGCTCATATTTGATAAAATGAGTTGTCACCAGACTGTTTTCCTGGAGGAAAGTAGGGGTAGGAATAAGATGGGAAAGGAGGACAGTTAGACTAGTGTAACCCTACAAATGTTTGGGTCTTAAACATGCTGTGTATTATATGATTTTTGCAGCAACTCTCTGTCTATAAAATCTCAAAATCCAGAACACAGTCCTGCTAAAAGTGCTGTGTAAGTATAAATTTCTACTTAAAACTGATTGGAAATCCAGTGTAATATTTCTGTGCCAGGGATGTACTGGATAAATTTTCCTGCCTTATCAGTAGAAGAAGGATAGTACTTAAAGTAAAGTAACTACAAAATATCACTGAGTTAATATTTCTAGGTATTGTGTATGTAATACCTACAGATTTTGAGAAACTTATGCTGTTACTTTGTTATACAAATTATTTAAAAATAATTATTTGGCCTGCCATTTTTTCTTTCCCTCTCTAGGCTAAATAGTAGTTAAACTTGGAATGTTGCACTTTATTGCTCCCAGACCATACTTTTCATGGGAGATGAAGTAACTTTTATTGATTTCAGTGGAGTGAAGGTTTAATTTTCATTTTTGGAAATCCTTTTGTGACATTGCACACATTAAGTGGCATTATAACACAACTCATGCAAAGATGAATGTAGGGGTAAAGAGGAAATGTAAAAAGAGACAGATGAAGTTATTAAGACATCTCAACACTGATTAAGTATTGCAGGTAGAAGTCAAGTGTAAGTATGAGGGTCTGTTTCATCACCAAGTAGCTGAAAGGGATATTAAAGAAGATAAACTATAGAGAAACAAAATGAATTCTTTATATCAGCCTTTACTCTTAAGGATAAGGAATTGTCTGTTATTTACAAGTTATTTTTCATGAGTAATCAAGGTGAAGTACTAACAAATATAGAAGTATGTATTTATGAGTTGTTATCTGATCACAGGAAGCAAAATAGCAGTAAATCACTGGAGCCCAATGGCATTCACGCACTCAGAGCACTGAAGAAATTAAAAAAGCAAAGTACATAAATAGTAAATTAAATTAAGAAAAATAAATCACTAATCATTGAGGACTGGAAAGTGTCCATATTTTTGTACATATCTATAAATATGTACAAATATGGACATTTATACATATGTACATTTTGAAAAAAAAGCAGTTAGATGTGATTAGAGAATTGTAAGACAGAAAATGTTGATTAGTTTTGGTGCAATGGTGCAATAACACTGATTTCAGAATAAAATCCAAGGAAAGTTTCCTACCTCTTGCCATGGCCAATGCACATTGCAGAGGAACCATACTGATACACTTGAATAAAAAAAAGTCACACGCCTGCAAAATCCCCACACGTCCTGTGAGGCACTTAAAGCTGAAATCAGCTTGTGGATACCATCTCTTAGCCTTCTGCAGACAAGCTGGGCGCAGCTGTGTCATTGAGGATGGGAATCCTGAAGTGAGAGGCTACAGCTGGCCACATTTTGAAAATTAGCACCAGTAAAGGGTCATCCACTGGCAGGTTGGGCCATTTGAAGGGACCAAGACTTTTTGATGTCCCAGAGCTGCTGTCTTACCCCAGCTCAGTATTCATCAGAAGAGCTGCATGAGTCAGTCCTAGCTCTAAGATTTTATACAGAACTGGATATGACTCATTTCCTCATCAAATAAAGCTTGATTAAAAGGGATACCTGTGGATTTTAAGACAATAGGAACAATATCCCTTTGTTGCTAAGTGAACTAAATAAAGTTTTTAAAATAGAAATTGTCAGGATTGTGAAATTATGATCATAGAAGAAAAAAAAAAAGCAGAACAACTAGAAGTCAGGAGACCATCTCTCTACTTTATGGAATGCCAAAACAGAATGGATCAAGTCTTTGCTTTTTGTTATTGTTTCACCCCTTGACCTATGCCTCTAATCCCAAGAAAACTTTCACTGAAATCAATGGCAGTATAACTCTAGTTATCCTAAACCAGTCGGACTGTGAGATTTGGCTTCCAGTTTTCATTCTTTATCAACACATGCATTTTTAAGCAAAATCCAGCTAAATCACACGGAAAACATTAATTTACAAACTGAAATTGGTTATTTGTTGCTAAACTGCATCTTATTCTGGGTCCATTTGTACAAAAACATCCTACTGCTTTTTTTGAAATTGCTTCTTTTTTTTTTTCAGTCTTTCTAAGACATTCCCTTGATGAGTGTATATTTGCTACTGTTTTAGTCCTTTAAGTGCTTCTGGGACTACCATGCTAGTGGTCTTAACTCTACTAGTTTAGATCCAAATTTTGTTTCAGCAAATATGTATGGCAAAATATCAATAGAAAAGAATCAGACACCACGAGTTTTCTCTTTTCAATATGAGAAACTGTATATTGTCAGTAAAAGGACTTAATAACCTTCCCTGAATATACCAGTAGTTTTTATGAAAAAGAGGAAATAATGTTATCTGTCTCCACTTTCACTGGAAATCAAGTAGTAGAGTTAGATGCTCTTTCCTGACTTTTTTCATACAGGTGTGTTTCATTCCTGTATTTTTCCTTTTGCAGACTCCATTTATTTTTAGTTACTCTCTATTCACTTTTACCATACCGAGCCCATAGCCTAGGTCTGCCATAGGCAGATGAAAGCCTGCTCTACACGGACTCAGAGGGAATGTGAGTTTACTTTGCCTAGGCTCTGAACTGGTAAGAACTCACTCTCTGTCCGTATCTTAAGACATAGCTAGAGGCTGACACAGAGCTAATAAGCCCCAGTGAAAGCCTATATGATACCTACTGACTGTAATTATATATATTTTTTAGAAAGTTGGAGATCTGGAGAGATATAGTTTACTGTACCACATTTTTGCTATAGAATCATCAACAGCAGCTCCTAATTTTGAGATCCACAGGTTAAGGTTTAGTATCCAAGTGAACAAAGACATCTTCCTACACTTACATCTTAAATATATTTTTAAGTCACATTGCAAGACAGATCTGAATCACATTCAGAATGTTGGCTGACCTAAACACTTCAGGATTCTATTTAGCCATTCTTTGTGATTTGATATGCTGCAATTGGTTTTTATAAATGATATATGTATCTTCCTTGGCATCATCTCCTATGGCATTCTTATTCCTGAGGGAGTAGAAAAAAGATTAAATGTTTCCTGAAAAGAAATGCTGTCAAAGTCTTGTCTTTTGCACTACTGATTAAGACTTAAACATCTGTATCATTTAAACTTTAAATACTACACATTTAATGTGTATAAATATAATATAATGCAATGATTTAACTGTGTGGATTAATCTGAAACCAATATCCCACTTGCCACCTTCCGCAAAGACATTTTCGTTTCTTTTATCTGTGAAAATGTATCAACATGTCTGGAAAATTTTTCAGTTGGCCCTAGTCTGCCATTACCTTGCTAGATAGAAAAGCCATTATTCATATTGCGTATTGCAGAGAGAAAAAAGACAGTTAAAGGGAGAATGCCATCAACTCTTACTGTGTGAAAAGCTGTAAACATTACTATAAATGGTTAAAGCTAAAATGGCAGAATAATAAAACCCCTTTTCTTCTGCCGTTGAAGTTGGCAGTTTTTAAACAGTCCTCAAATAGTCTTTCCCACTCCAGCTGGAGTGGGAAAAGACTCATATTTATGCTCCACTTATCTGTTGGTTCATCTGGGGAGTAAGAAGGACAGATAAAGTAATAAATAGAAAAGAAAAAGAAAGTATCTGACAGAAAACCAAAGAAAAGAACAGGAAAGGAAAGAGATCTGTTAAAGAGGTCTGCCTCACTAGAAGAAAGGAAAAGGCAAACAAAAAAATCTGTTGCGAAATGGATTAACCTAAGATTAAAGCAATTAAACCAAGAAGACCTGAAAGTGACAACAGGGTTTGAAAAGATAAGAGAAGCACAAAACAAGAGGAAGCAAATTCTGCAGCTGTCTGCAATAACTAGCAATGTTGAAACTGATGCTAACAGGGTCTAAGGACCCAGTGTAGCAATGTTTGTGGCTTGTGGGAGCATAACCTTATATGCTTTAAGAGTTCAGTTTGTTAAATTGCTTGGGTTATCTGATTGCAACAGCTGCTTCCTACCAGCCAAGGGAGAATGTCCTCTATCTCAAACGGTCTCAATAGGATTCAAGCCTGCGCTCTCCTTTCACTACTGAGATGTACTTGATGTTTGGCCTTGTGAAATTCAGAACAGATTACTTCTTCTGAAGTTTTGCTCAGAAAATTCCCTTTCTGGCAAAGACGTGAAATCTTAGCAGTTTCTTGTGTGTAACCAAATTTATTGGTTCATAGCAATATTATTCTTAAGGAGAATGGACTCAAATCCTGATTAGTCTTTACACATAAAAAGTTTCCACAGGACACATGTCCTTTGTTACTATAAAATCTTCTGTCAAAAGTTAAAGAATTTTTTTTCCTCTTCCTTCCCAACACAGTTAGAGATAGAAAGGAAATCAGTGTGCATACTGGCCTTTAGTTTTCTCAGAGTGATAGTCTGAATATTATCTCTAATACCATTAAATGCAGGTGTGAATCCACTTTCAATCCCAAATTTAGGATGTTCTTTCACTGTCAGTGTGGAGCAGGATGGTAGCTAGGCTGAAAAATGCCTCACTGTAAATCCAAACTGTTATGGTCTGCATGCTGTGGCCAAGGTTGAGTCCACACCATGTCTCTTTGCCAGAAGATATCCTCCTTTGACCAAATAAAATGAGAAACTATCACCAAGCTACAGCCAAAAAGTAGATGGAATATATGTATGTGTAGATTCAGGCATATTTCAGTTTATTCTCCCAAGTATATTTCTTATGGCTTGTATTCTTACTACTGGCTAAACCAATCAATTAAAAAGAAAACAGTACAGGCACAGGATCAGACATTTCCATGCAACGTTTAAATTGTTAGTGTGGTTCATGGCATAGTTTTGATTCATGTCAATGAGTACTTTCATAAGCAGTACCCAAGTACAGTTTGGATGTTAGTATGGCCAGAAACCACTCCCAATGGACAGTTTCAATGAAGCCTTTCTGCTTTGAGCAGTAGGAAAGTTAAACTGTGGGAACATGAGCTGTGCTGAGCCAGAGATGAGTCGTTGCCTTGTATTATTTACTGTTCCACAGAGGTAACCATAGCACTCAGAGCGGTTACAGGGTTATGCAAACTCCTCATGTTAAAGAAGGCTCTAGCTAAAATGCTTTATTTGTGACTAGATAATCTATTTACAATTATTCATCAGTGGAAAGGCTCTTGTAAGCAGCATTTATTTTTTCAGCTAAACCTGGGCAGAATACAAAATCATGTAAAATAAAGAGAAAAAACTTTCCTTCAGCTGCCATTAAAAATCTGGAAGACTTGGCCCTGCTTTTTTCACTGTGCGGTGGATATTCTGTCCCAGAACTTTTGAGCCCTAACAAGACGTTTAAGGTCATATATCCTAGTTCTGTTTACTATGGCAGCTTTTCTTTCCCTGGTTGCTGCAAATGACTGCTTCTGCAAAAATATAATCCCCTTTTCACTGACAGTCATACTGCAGAGAATCTTTTAAGTGGTAAGATAGCATCACAAAAGTGAGTCAGCCAATCAGTCAATCAAGGAAAGAGTGAAGATCGTCCTTATAGCAATCTCATACATATATATTCCCCCTTGCGTCAGTGTCAAATTCAAAATGCAAATGCATAAATGCTCTTTGATGGCTGCACAGACAGTCATCATTACAAACTTCAGCCAGTTGATAGGTATGCTCAGTAGCGTGAATCACTATTCGAATTTCCTTCTCACCGGGGGAAGTGTTTTTGTTTTCAGACTCATTTCTTTTCCTTTAAGACCAATGTTTTTGTAAGAAAATAAGAAAGACAGATGAACAGCATGGGGATTCTAGCCTATTGGAATAAGAGATCAGTACAAATAGCCTCTCTCATTTTCTCTTTTTTTCTTGGCCTTCTTTTCTCTGTCATTCATGTCTTCTTTGTGGACAGGGGCTTTAAGAATAAGCCACTTTTAGTCACTGACTATTGATACTCAGTGTGATCATGCAAATGCTCATAGTCTGCACTTCTAAGCACCCACTCTAGTTATTTGCACCAGGATTCTTGATTTTCCAGGCTTCAGGTAGGGGCTTTTTTTTTTTTTTTCCCAAAAGACAAATCAAGGCTTACATATCTAGCTCCTTTTCTGACTGGTTTTGGGAAAGTCTGTTTCTCTGGGTTGCTTAAGTCAGGGTCTGAAGAGACTGATACTGTAATGTAGCCATTTAAATTAGGTATCTCAAAATAAATATGGCAGTGCACCTTTTTAGTGTTCTAAAACTGTTAAAGGCAATCTAGATTACTGTTGAAACACCAACTTACCCAGTGAAACAACCACTTTTACTCTCTTTCCTGGCATTCCTTGACACTGGAGCATAGCTGTAACTGGCAAAAACTTTCAGGGTGCTAGCATCATGTAAAATTACCCCTGTGAAAAATGATCTGGTTTTTTAGCTCCCTTGACTATCTCACTTCAGCTGTGGAGCAGTAGTCAGGGCAGAGAGAAAGAAAGAAGAGAATGGGAAAGAATGTAGGACTCCAGCCCAAATCAGAAGAGATTTAGATTGTCGCATATTGTTTTGAAACAACATCAAGAAGTCAAAATCCAGAAAAAAAAATCATATAGTCAAGCTCAAAGATGCAACATAAATCTGTAACGAGCCTAATTTCCAGAACTCATTGACAGTGCTGACTCAGGCAGCCATGTCTGGCTAAAGATGGCAGTCTTTTGCATAAAAGGTAGCAACTGGGCCACACCAGGGAGTGGGAGAACTGAGTGAGTTCCAGGTCTTTCACAGATGCAGGGATATTGCAGCATAACATGTCCCTCTGTTACCTTATACTCTCAATTTCGTCTTTTGGAATTTGGCTATTTTTTGTCCTGCAGCAGAAAATTCTTGGGTCCAGATAGAATGAAAGGGTTCAGTAAGGAGATATGTTCCTGATTGTATCTCTTTGCACATGAGGAAATATGTTCATGTTCCTCCATGTTAGTTCTGAGGTTAGCTACATGAAGCTTTTCTGACCCACGAACCACATAGATTTGCTGTAGCACTATGCTTGACCTGGTAAGCCGATGGCGTATTAGCTTTGGCACAGTACCAGCCCAGTGTAGCTGAGCAGCTTCTAGTTCCAACCAGCTCAGAGTTTAAGCAGAACAAGAGTAGGCTTGTCTGCATGCATCTGCATACGTTAGGTGTTACAGCATTTGATTAAGCAGTGAAAGTTCTCCAGTGCTGTTCTTTGGGCTGTATTTAAGTAGGAACATCAGACAGTCACAGACACTTAGAGGGAGTTGGGACCACAATCCAGAGACTCCTTTTTCTATTTGAAAATTTGACTTTCTTTTCTACTTATCCTCACAAGTCTTAGTTTCTAGGTAGCCTCATCTGGAAATTAAGTGAAAGAAGGGAATGGGAAAATGCTTCACTACTGTAAAAGAAGCTACTAAACAACAGGAACACAAGAGGTATGGAGATTGAAGAGCATCAAAGGAAATTTAAGTGAACAAAGTGTGGGAGACAAATAAATGACTCTATTTCTTTCTATTTCTCTCTTGCTTCCTCTCTTTCTGTCCCTATGAGATACTTGATCTCCCATCTGAACAGAGAATCAGCTTAATCTTCCCGCCAGAACGTATACTCTCCTGGGCCTCACAATGTATAAATTGAAATCTGCAGCAGCTAAGGCATAAGGCACTAAACACACAGGTCTTCCACTTCACAGCTAATTGTGGAGACTGTTCTTATATCAGTATTTTGCCTTCCACATTAACTGTGGATTTCATTAAGTATAAACATTTGGTGCCTTTAGGATTTGGGTGGCTGACAATCTAAATGCAGAGTCCAGAAGAGCTATAAATGGAGATCAGTACCTATTACTCCTGGAAAAGGCACTTCTGAATCTACTTATATGTTTAAGTTCTTTCAGAAGTTACAGGTTAAGTACTAAGATATCTGTTGAATGTAGACGTCTGAACACTTAGACAAAATTGGAAATCTAGTCAAGTGGTATTTGGGATTTAAAGGGCTTTCTGGCACTTAAATATCAAAGGAAGGCAAATCAAGCTTTAGCCTCAACACTGACTAAGGAAAGATATTTCCTTCACTGTGTTCTGCTCATGCATTTTGCATCCTAAGGAGTGCAGAGGTCTTTCTATTTTCAGAAGTCGGGAAGGGTGACTTGTTTTTCAGCACTTAGAAAAGCTCTCAACCTGGTACTTACAAGTAATCTTCTTGAATGTGAAAGTTCAAAGCATTTTCTTCTGACTTCCTTCTTTTCTGAAGGAGAGCAGTACTACAGCTCCTAGGTAGGTACCATGGACTTTGTACTTGGAATTGGGCACTACCATTTTAGTATGAGCCTCAAGAAAATATTTAACAAATAGAGGCAAAAAACTGCCAAGCTTCTGTGGGAAATGGAGCCACAGGTGAAGACAGAAGTGATTTCCCAACACAACTGCAGCACTCCTGAGTGTGAACATAAATACAACTGTAGACATTTGAAGGAATTTTTGCCTGGAAACAATAGCAAACTAAGTCTTTTAAAGGTTAGTTGTGAGGTGACAGGGAGTTTTTGGATAGCTGTTCTGATCTGAGGTTTTTAAAGTCAGCTTAGGGTGTTTATGAAGTATTTTCATACTCATCTATAGGCCTTCTGAAAAATTTACTTCAACATTCTGCTTCTTTGCTGAAAGTAAAAATGACTTTTCAGTAATCCTGGCATACCTCAGTATTTTGCTCTTCCATGTAATGCACAATCTGTGGTAGAAATGCTTTGGCTCATTTTTTTAATTGTGTCTTCCAAAATGCCATCGTTAAATATATTGTCCTTATTTTAGAAATTACATAAGTGTAAACTTGCCAGTTACATGTTGTTTCCATTTAAATCTCTCCAGGTTAGATAATTTTCTTCGATTCTCTTTCTGGTCAAAATTGTTCTGGAGATATGGAAATGAAAGTCATAGTAGTTTTATCCTCTTCTAAATCATTTAGGTATGCACTGAGTGTTTCAGACTGAATTCTCTAATTCTTGTTAATATATTCTGGGGCCAATTCTGTTCAACGGTTTTTTTTTTTTTTCAGTGATCTAGATGCAGAGCTGGAGTGCATCCTCAGTAAATTTGCTGTTTTCATTAAACTGTTGACTCCTGGTGGAATGAGAGGTCTCACAGAGGGTTCTAGATAAACAGGAGCACCAGGCCATCAGCAACAGCATGGAGTTCAATGACAGAATGTGTGGGAATGGCACAAAGCTGCAACAGAGGAAGTTCAGACTGAGCATTAGGAAACATTTATTTTCCATGATGGTGGTCAAACACTGAAGCAGGATTCCTAAAATGTTGGTTGATGCCTCATGGCGGTCCATGAGTGTTCAAGAGACATTTGCACAATGTTCTCATTAATAAATTTTAACTTTTGGTTGAAGAAGTCAAGCAGTTGGATTAGATCATCTCCGAAGGGCCCTTCCAAATGAACTATTGTTCCGTTCTATTCTATTCTATTCTATTCTATTCTATTCTATTCTATTCTATTCTATTCTATTCTATTCTATTCTATTCTATTCTATTCTATTCTATTCTATT